>NC_056726.1:1138197381-1138214881 GCF_019279795.1 Protopterus annectens | reverse complement strand
ATATATATATATATATATATATATATAGTTTGTGTATGTATATATTGTCCTTCACATGAAATGTTAAACAAAGGCCCATCTACTTGAGTTGCTGGCAGCTCAGGTGGATGTAAAATATCCCGTGGCACCTATCAAGAAGAGAAAAGTGGCTTTATTAACATCTACATTCATTTCGTATGATGTAAACATTTTAAATCAATTGTTTACATACTCTTTCTTTACATTCATACTTAAAATAATTTACAGCTTATCAACAGAAAGGGACAAGTTATCAACACAAAAGAACTAAACAGTTCTATTTCATTCATTATTTTTTCTTTTATATTTACCTTTTATATCGCATACCTTTCTTCCACAACCACCACCTTATTTATGCTAATACATCATCCTCTTCAAGTTTCTTGTTATATAACACATTCTCACATTTTTCCACAACACCCATATTGTCACAAACAGTACTTTATCCCATTTATCATTACATTTCTTTATTTTCTCATGCTTCTCATGTAATGTCATATTTATACTTAAACATTTAAACCCTTCCTATCTATATTCAGTCTTAAACTTTTCCCAAACTTTTTATACTATTTGCAATCCAAAAATCAATATTTTCCCCCTTTTACTACTATCAACACATCTGTTTTCTTGCCTCTATCAGCTTATATTTCATAGTCCTTTCCACCTGTAACTTGTCTAATAAAATTCTCCATAAAAAAAATATCTACTTCCTAAAATGTTTTAAATCTTTTTTCTTTTATTGCCTTTTTATCTTCTTTTCATTCTTTTCACGTGTACACCAAAAAAGAAATACAGTTCACACTATACCTTATTACACCATTCTGTTCTTTTCCTATTGACTTCACTTACCTTTAACTTCCATAATTTCATTTTTTGTCATGTTGTTTACCTTCTATCCTCCCTTCCCCCTGTTTTTTTCTTCCCATGCATTTTTACATTTTTCATACAACATCTTACATATCATTTCTTTTTGGTTTTCTTTAACCTTTCTCATTACCCAAAATAAATGCATAGACACTAGGTGAACCACTGGATTTTATTAAATTCAAACCACCTTCTTCTTTTTTATTGTAAATGATTCCTCTTCTAACTGGGTTCAGCCTCGAGCTCCAAATGAACCTAAAAATTATCTATCTCTTTTTCCATTTGAGTGGGAACATATATATTCCCCTTAAATAAGTTTGTTTATTTGTGTCTTTCGGCTTTTTCCCCGGTTAGGTGTTGCCACAGCAGAACTCCGGTCCACTAATGACTGGCAGTAGGTTTTTACATACTGGCTTGCCGGGCCTAACGCACAACCTTCAATGAAGGAACGCCCATTCACGCATGTCGCTACACAGAAGACGCTCTAACTGAGAATCGACCGGACAACGTCTAACTATGAGGCGACAACGCTACCGCAGCACCACCACCGCAGTCCCCCTAAATAAGTTATTTCCCTAATAACAAATATTCAGCATATATGCCTTTTTCCTGAAATGGTAACTAAAGACTGTGATACCAAGCTAACAATTGTTGTAGTTGTTCCAGTATCTGTCTCCATTGACTTATTACACTTTCATATTCACCACATATCACTCCCAAGATCTTGATTTCCATTCTTGGGGAATATATTACATTTTTATATCATAAATCCCTTACACTTCATTTTGTTTAACCATAGACCAGTTTAAACAGCTTTGTAATATTTATTACAACCTCAATTATCTATCCCTTTTTTATTACAACTAAATCATATTTCATATATATTGGTAATCTAACATTTGCTTCCACATCATATCTTGCCTCCCTCATTTCAAACATGTATGTCTCTACTACCATGTTCACTAGTAATAGAAATACTTAGTTCTTTTCCTACCCATCCATTTATCAGAATTTGAACACATGAATTTTATTTATTTATTCACTGACATTTGATTACCAGAAACTCTAACTGGGTAGAAGCCCATTTTCTGGGGAGGCCAGAAGAGGAAATCTCCAAACTGTTACAAAACATTTTAAGAACAATAATTTTACAATCTTCAAAAATAAAACAAAATAATCTGCAGTTTAAATAATTATAACAAGTTAAGGCAAAATATAAAAACACTGGTTAAGAATCAATACAAGTTAGCCTCACCTCAGGCTTCGTGCCCACTGAGTGGCGCACAGCTACGGTTATCCCGCTCCACAAGGGAGGATCTGCCTTGGATACTAGGGACTACCGTCCCATCAGTCTGACAAGCCTGATCTGCAAGGGCATGGAACACATTATCATGGAACTTATAAACAAAGACATTGGCAACCTTCAAACACTGGACCCCACCCAGTTTGGGTTTGTGAAGGGCCGATCTTGTCTCCTGAATCTGATTGACTTCTTCAAATCGATCTCCAGAGCTGTGGACAAGGGTAAGGTGGTCCACACAGCCTATCTGGACCTTGCCATGGCCTTCGACACCATCCCCCACTCTGGAATCATAGATAAACTTACTAAGCTGGGCATAAATCACTACGTCACTCGATGGGTTGCCAACTGGCTTACTGACAGAACACAGACTGTAAAAGTAGCCGACTCCAAATCCAGCTCCAGACAAGTGACAAGTGGAGTACCTCAGGGTTCAGTCCTGGGACCACTCTTGTTTGGCATCTACTTCTCTGAAGTACAGGCCAACACTAAGGGATTCTGGCTAACAAAGTTTGCAGATGACTGCAAACTGGGAGCCATTATTGAATCCCCAAATTATGTGGATATCCTACAAAAGGGCCTTACAGAAACAGATGCCTGGTGCCAGAGCCATGGGCTCAAGCTTAATGCCAAGAAATGTATAGTTATCCCCTTTGGAAAAAAACATGTACCCATGAACTACCACATAGGTGGCAAGACACTAAACATCGAAAGTGTGATGAGAGACTTAGGGACACAAGTGGACAGTGGTCTCACTTTCGATAACCACATCGCCACAACAGTCAGGAAATCCTTCTATGTGGCACACCTCATCACTAAGGGCTTTTCATCCAGAAAAAAGGAGGTCATTGTCCCACTGTACTCATCCCTCATTAGACACATTATAGAGTACAATGCCCATTTGGTATGTACCTCACAAGACATCTGCAACAGCTGGAAAGGCCACAGAAATACCTCACTAAAAGAATCACAGGCCTAAAAAGCAGATGCCATATGCTGACCGTCTAAAAAAACGCCAGCTATACTCTGTGGCATATCGTCTACTCAGAGGCAATCTCTGCTTAACATCCAAGGCCATGTCAAACCCTGAGCTGTTGGACATGCTCCACTTAAAGAAATCCCAATCCCTCAGAGCCACACGCTCCAGGGATCTAAACCTTATCATCACAATGAACAAAACATGCTGGAGAGATAGGTTCCTGACCCAGATACTCCCCATACTCTGGAATATACTGCCCATACATGTCAAGCAGAGCGCCTCATTGGCCCTCTTCAAAAGGAACCTTGATGATTGGATGGGAGATAGGAAATTCACCCCGGGGATCATGTCAGTCACCCTGCTAGACAGGGGCCCAGAGAAGTAAATATTGTGGGAAGAAATTTTCAGGGAATTGTTATGGCTAGGCTTGCATAGGTCTTAGGGCCGATAATCTAGTACCAACCTATGAACCTATGAACCTATATGACAGTCATTTAATGCTTAGAAACATTTTAGACAGCTTGTAGAGAAATTAAAGGTAAGTTAATCTAATACAAACAGGAGCTGCAATATGAAGTTAGAGAAAACAGGCTTATGGTATATTTAGAGAGAAATCCAGGAAAGAGAATTAACATGAGACAATCAAAGGAAGCATTCAGTTTTTTTTTTATATTTTCTACAAAAAGACAATTTTTTTTTCTAAATGTTCACTCTCCCTGCATTGGCCACACCTTCATTTATTGCAGTCTTGTACTAAATGATTTTCATCCCCACAGCAAGTGAAGGGCATACACATACAGTAAAGTACAATTTCCCTTAAGAGCACACAGAAATCACAGTCACTCTGAGGCTGGTTTCACCCTTTCTCTCCAGATCCCCAATAACACTTCTACTGGCACACTATAGGGTTCAGATCTCAGCCGAGTAGTCAAGCCAGAACCTCCAGCATGCTCTTTGTCCAACCAGTGCTTCATATCCCTGCCCAAGTAGCTGACACACACACACTTTGAGATTTAATTTATATACAAACATACAGACACTCCTGGAGAAGGCTGCCACAGGTACTCCAGCTAAGCTCCCTTCTGCCCAGACTATACGGTAGTACCACCTGCCACCAACTACTCTTATCAGCTACTATAAAGGCCCTTACCAAAGGGTGTCCAATTCTACTGTGCAATGTTACTGTTATCCAAATTGTAAGTGTGACTGAGACTTGAAGGCTATTTAGGAGTGGCTTATACAGTATCACCAAATACATGCAAGTACTCTAGAGCTTAAATTATCTCTACACAAAACAGCCACAGTTGAAAGGTTTAAAATATTTAATAAATGATAAAAACACAAGACAATACTTATTCATCACCACAGTGACACTAGAGAGTTCAGAAATCACAGGAAATACTTTAAAACAACAATGTAGGATAGTCTCACATAAATATAGGAAAAACTGCTAGACTAATCTCTCTCTCTCTCTTGTGAGATGTTGCCAGATCTGAAGACAAATAGAAAATGCTATGCTTTCTTTCTCAGATAGTCTTGTTAACACACATTACTACTGAGTCATTTCAGATTACATCATTCTTGACACTTCTGCTGAAGTTTCCCAGGCTCACAGAACTCAAAATTGTAACATTTCATTTTGATCTTCAACTGCCAGGAAGCCAAAGCAATAAAAGACACTTTACATGTGAAACATGTCTTATGACAATAGAAAGAATTTTCATAGCCCAGACATCCTCTCTCCGAGCTTGAAATCATACAGTTGTAAAATTCTTTATTTATCAGCTTTCTTCCAGCAGGGTTAAATTTTTGAAGCTCAACACATGACACAGTTTTCTGTACATTTGTGAAACAAGCCTGTGGATCATATTAATATTTACAATGACACAGAATTATTTACAAAATTCTATCTAGCTGGGCTGGTAGCCCCTAGGTTTATCACATTTCTTTCATTACATATATATTTTTTAATTTCATGTACTTTACCGCATAGTGAAAGAAAAAAAAAAACATGATCATCTGTATCTCAAGTTCTAAACTCACATTTATTTTCTTTGTTAGTTATAGTCCCAAGCTCTGAAATAGCTTTTCCATTGTACTGCTGCATTTTTTTGAGTTTTAGTTATATTTTTGCAGCAGGTTAAAGCTTTCAAATGTCACTTCACATAAATGTTCAGCTCCAAAATGAATGAATGC
Organism: Protopterus annectens; assembly: GCF_019279795.1. NCBI lineage: Eukaryota > Metazoa > Chordata > Ceratodontiformes > Protopteridae > Protopterus > Protopterus annectens. The sequence continues at coordinate 1,138,209,524 of NC_056726.1, read as the reverse complement.
TGTTAAAGTGTTAATGTGAAATGTAGTGACACAAAATGCTATCCATAATGTCATACCTGTTCATACTGCCATTATTTTTTATTCATACCACCTGATGTGTTATTTGTGGCTGTTTAGAAACTGCAACCGTTTGTCTCATTCATTCTTCATTCTTCCAGTCTTCCTTGCCTTGCTGCATCTGCATTACTTAATCTTTCTTGTAACAAAAAATATTGCAGAAGTAAACATTGAAAACTGACTCCACTAGCCAGAATGCCTTCATCATTTTCCCTTCACTAGCAGTTGTTTGTGTTTTCAATCTCTCAGTTTCTTCTTACTATAAAACTCTCTCCGCCATGTCACTACATCTGTCTTCTCCTTCCTTTGGCTCTGCCTGGTTCATCAAATTTATCAGCACTGGTGTCTCCAGTCATCCATGTTCCGACTCTGTAACAGTTACTTCTTCTACTTCTTCTTTTAGTAAGCTTTCTTCTACTCCTCTCACCAGCTCTGCTGTACTGTCCATCATCATGGGAATCTCAGAAGTGCAGTAGCAGCCCTGTAGCACCACCTAGCAACTTCCTAATCTCTTTTCAAATTTAACTTTATATACATTAATTATCTTTTACTCACGTAATTAATTCCCCCTCTTTTTTTCCTACAGCCAAAATCATATATTTTCAATATCTCTGACAATATCCATTTTCCATTAAATTGTATATAATTCAGCTTTTCATTCCAAATAATCCATATTATACAAAACATGTTTTATTTATAATCTTAACATAATTTCCCTTCTATCACCATAATAGTCACAGGGGGGAATTTAATAAAGCCTTCACGGTTTTCTGTGTAGGCATAGTGGCACACTGCTTACAAGAAAATAAGCAGGTTTGCAATCCAATAAAGAGAGCTGGGTGGTATGCACAGATGAGCATACACACAAGTGTCTTTGGGATGCAAATCACCTATAAAGCAGGTGAATTGCATGAAAGTGAGCACTTACATGAGTGCATGGATCCCTAACAGAACCAAGATGCAATCCTCCAAAAAAGGTAGCCAATCTGGTGGTCCCTTGCCATAAACAAACTCTACAAAAGAAGAAAGAAACTGTTGCAAAATAGAGTAAAATCCCATGACTGGAGGAAATCCCTCATCAGCCTCAGTAAAACGCTGAGATCCTATAAAATCTTCCAAAGCTAGTTACGAAAACAAAATTGCCACTGATTCTAAAGACAACCACAAAGCATTCTATAGCTATGTCAAGAATCTCAATGGCAACACTCAGATCTGCTCTGAGTTACAGCACAATGGCACAAATATACAGAACCAACTGATATTGCCAACATCCTGGCAGATAGGTTCAGTACTAACTTTACCGCCCTCTCATCCCATAAAAAGCCCATCTCTATACCGGAAGAATGCAAAGTTCCTGTAATCACAGCTGCACAGGTAAAAATCACACTCTCCAAAGTCAAGAACATAGCATCCATGGGACCTGACAACATCCCAGACTGCGTTCTACATGAACTACAGAACAATCTGGCACCCCACCTAAGTACCATGTTCAATCATAGCCTCACTTCAGGATTTGTGCCCACTGAATGGCACACAGCGATGGTTATCCCACTCCACAAAGAAGGAGCCACCATAGACCCCGGGAATTACTGCCTCATTAGCCTGATGAGCCTGGTCTGCAAGGCTATAGAACATATCATCATGCAACTTATAAACAATGACTTTGCTAATCTCCAAACTCTGGACCCCACCCAGTTTGGGTTTGTAAAAGGCAGATCATGTCTTCTAAACCTGATAGACTTCTTTGAAGCGGTCACCAAAGCCGTAGATGAAGGTAAGGTAGTTCACACAGCCTATCTAGATCTCGCCAAGGCTTTCGACACCATCCCTCACTCTGGGATTATAGATAAACTAGCTAAACTAGGCATAAATCCCTATGTCACAAAATGGGTTGCCAACTAGCTCATTGACAGAACTCACACTGTGAAAGTAGCAGCCTCCAAATCCAACTTCAGACCAGTGACAAGTGGAGTACCACAGGGTTCAGTCCTGGGTCTTGTCCTGTTTGACATCTACTTCTCTGAAGTACAGGCTAACACAGAAGGTCTTTGTCTAATAAAGTTCGCAGATGACTGCAAACTAGGAGCCATAATCAAAACTCCTAACGATGTGGACATCCTACAAAAGGGCTTCACTGCGACAGATGCCTGATGTCAAAGCCATGGTCTCAAGGTCAATGCCAAAAAGTGCATTGCCATCCCTTTTGGTAAAAACTCTGTACCCATGAACTACCACATAGGCAGTAGTCTACTTAACACTGAAAGTGTGATAAGAGACCTTGGGACACAGGTGGACAGTAGTCTCTCCTTTGATAATCACATTGCCACAGTAATCAGGAAATCCTTCTATGTGGCACACCTCATCACAAAAGGTTTCTCATCCAGGAAAAAAAGAGGTCATTGTTCCCCTCTACTTGTCACTCATTAGACCCATTATAGAGCACACTGCCCCTTTTGGCGTGTACCTCACAAGACATCTACAACTGGAAAGGCCACAGAAATACCTCAAAAAGAGGATTACCAGCCTGAAAGAGATGCCCTATGCAGACCATCTCAAAAAGACTTCAGCTTTACTCCATCGCATATTGTCTACTCAGAGGCAATCTCTGCCTAACATACAAAGCTATGTCAAACCCAAAGCTGTTGGACATGCTCCACTTAAAGAAATCCCAATCCCTACGAGCTTCATGCTCTAGAGACCTAAACCTTGTCACCAATTATAAACAGAACATGCTGGAGGGATAAATTCCTGTCCCAGAGACTTCCCATACTCTGGAACAAACTACCTTTCTTTATCAAACAAAGCTCCTGATTAGCACTCTTCAGGAAAAAACTTGATGATTGGATGGGTGATAGCAAATACACCCAGGGGATCACTTCTGTGGCACTGCTCGACAGGGGCACAGGAAAAATAATTTTCTTGGGTGGCAAAAGCCAGGGTACCTTTTGGCTAGGCTTATATAGGCCCTAGGGCCAATAGTGTAGTGCCTACCTATGAACCTATGAACCTAGAGTGATCCAGGAAGCAGAATAACAGTCCTGCAGACCCCATGTTGGTGTTCATAGTGTACATGGAAAAATTCTGTGTACAGGATATAAAATAGACAACTGGGCTATAAAATTGTAGTTAGATGGGCAGAAATAGCATAGCAGACACAGATATGTGCAAAACTATCCACTATGTGTCCAAAACCATATGGAAAATAATTAAAACATTTTTTTTTAATAATTGGGACATATTTGCACAGTGCACTGCAGTGCACAAACATGCTGTTATGAAAAAAAATTAAAAAGTGTAAAGCTGATATTTAATAGTATGTGACAGTAATGTATTATATGATCCTGCATGGAGCATCTACAATGGTGGAATGGTTCTGTTGCTAAGGGAGCAGGGCTTGGAACCATGTTTTTTCCAGGTTGTGTGCATAGATCCCTATGCAAATGATCTGGTATTACTAAATAGCACAAATCTGTATCCATGCCAGTACATCCCTTCCGTGTCGGCAAAGAACCATGTTGGTGTCCACATAAGAGGTAGCTGACATTGAAGGGGGGTGTCTGTGGCCTTGTAAGCTCATTGGAGCTCAGTGGTGCCTGTTTACATGGCACCCCTATGGTCAATAAGGGTGTGTGTGTACACTTTCTGCTAAGCTTTATCTTTGGGGTGGGTGTTTAATCATGTTTGAGCATGTTTGCATGGCACTCCTCTGTGCTGAGTGTGACCTTCCATGGGGGTATGTACACTGGGTGATGAGCACCGTTTACCTTTGTGGCACGTGTTTGCATGGGGTGCAAAAGTGCTAAGCAAGGAAGGCTGTCCAAAAAAAAGAAAAAAAATGCCTGAGAAAGGCAATGATATATTAAGTATTGATAATCCCTGTTTCACTTAAACAAGGGCCATTAACAGTCCTTAATGATGTACTTGTCAGGTGGAATGCATCATAGGTAGCCAGTCACAAAGGCTGGACCTACAGCAGAACACTATAAAGGTTACATAAACCCTACAATCTGATTTCACCAACATACTCTGCACCATTGAAGTACAGACTTAGGACTTTTAACTGAAGAAATGCCAGGACCTGCTGCATGTCTGCTACATATGTATGTGCTAGATGCTGAGGTCAATGCTGCTGCTGCTGCTCCTGCTGACTATAGGCCTAGATTGAGAAGGAGAAGAGTGTTCAGGTGCAGGGTAACCTTCCAGGAGCTACATGAGCTGGAGATTGTAGAGTGCTACAGGGTGGACAGGGATATATTACAAGAACTCATTGAGCTCTGACAAGCTCAACTCAGACCCATGGCCAACAGAGGGGAACCCATCCCAGTGGAAACAAAGTTATGTGTAGCTCTTATGGTACTAGCTACAGGTACTTTCCAAAGACAAACTGGAGTCATGATAGGGGTTTCATATGCATCAGCATCTAGGGGTATTCCAGCGGTTTCTGGATGCCATGCTACCACATGCCAGTGAGCACATTTATTTTCTCCTCACCCCTGAGGTGAGGGCCAGCAGTATGCAACATTTCTACCATGTAGAACACTACCTTGAGGTACAGGGTGCCATAGATTTGACCTATGTACACATCAAGACACCACCTGTTGAGGAGGGTAGAACCGCAAGGGGTACCACTCCATCAACTGCCAGTTAGTGTGCAATGTCCAGGGCATTATCATGAATGTGTGTGCTATCAGCCCTGGTAGTTATCATAGCTTCCATATCTAGTACACATCACAGCTGTACCAGATGTTTGCTAGGAGGACAAACCACATGGCCATTTACTGGGGGATGTTAGCTATGCACTGGAACCGTGGATGATGACACCTATCAGAAATGCATACACACCAACGGAAGAATGCCATAATGAGGCCCACACACAAACTAGGAACAACATAGAGCATGTGATTGGGCTGCTGATATCATGGCTCTGGTGCCTTGATATATCTGGTGGAGCCCAGCAGTTCCCTCCAGCCACATGTGCACAGATGTTCACAGAATGTGCCATGCTACACAATACGATCTTGTGGAAACAGCTGCAGCAGGCTCAGCAAAGAGAAGGGATGCACAGCCCCCACCAGTGTCTAGATCACCACAGCCACACCCACAGGGATCTTTGAGGAGGAAACCCTTGAGTTTGTCCCTGTAGGGAGATGTAGGCATGCCCAGTATGCCCTGGCCTTGGCCAAGAGACAATACATAGCACATGCACTGACAACCTAGGGCCCTAGAGACTGACACCTTGCTCCAACTTGCATACATATTAGTAACAGTTATGCCAGCCAGCCTACACAAACTGTACCTCACCATGTATTGGCTGTGTACTGCATGCATCAGACAGAGTCAGCCCTGAACTACAGGTCTGTCAACTGCTGCATTTCCAAGGTAAGTCACACACCTATTCACCACTTGTAAGGGATACTAGAATATGGTAGCATATGTATGGACTTGCCACATGTATCCAAGGGAGGGAATATGGTGGACAAGTGGGCTACTTGGAGAGATCTAACAGCCACTTTGGACAACAGGTACTCTGTCTAATAGGATGTGCTCAATAATATTCTTCATACGTACAGAAAGAGATCTGGACAAAGGCAAAAATAATGTGGGGACAAAGGCCCAAAAATAGGGAGACTTTTTAATTATTGCTTTTACAAATTTGGAAAGTTGATAGAACAACAAGTTTTGCATTAACATGAATTCTTTGAGGTTATGAAATCTGAAACTAAAATGTCTGTCATTATTTTCTGACTTCAATACTCAATGATTTACCAATGATTTGTCAGAAAACCATAATTTTATGAGAAACAGACCAAAAATATTAGGCAAAATTCTGGACATTCTGCAAAAATCTGTACAGTTGAGAGGTATGATATGCACTAAGCCACATGGCTGAAATATCCACTATATTAATCAAGGGAGATGGCAAACAGTGGGGTCACATGACAGTCATACAACTGTCTATGGCAGTTAAGCATGGGGTGGTCATCCCACATACCCAACACATCAGTATACCCGTACAACTGTTATAACAGTAATTCTGCAATGATATAGCAGAGGCCAGCCAATTCCAGACCTGTGACATAGAAACTGGCCACACATTCTATGTCTCATGTAACGTAGGGGTGACAATGTATGTCTGTATGCTGTTGAGTGTGTCATGAAAGACACATCCCTGGCTGACAGCCTGTGTGGCTCAGTAGGCTAGGGACATTAGCATGGTCAAGGTGTTGATGGTTTGAATCTGGCAGTATCCACATATTTTGCATGTGAAGTATTCATATGGTGGTGTTCCCAAAGACTGTCATACCCCTCAATCTATCAATACATGAAAGCCAGACAAAGACAGAGAGAATGGGGGGACAAAGGACCAAAACTAGAGACAGACATTCAGGTGCTCTGATTAACCTAGGAGGTAGCTAGTATAAAAGTGGGTTGCATCACTACAGAATATATGAAGGATATAAGCACTCAAATGTTTGTCTGTGGTTAGTACTATTCACTGACTGCAGTATACAACATTTTACGGGAACACCACAAATGCATGAGGAGTAGGCCAGACATATGGGGTAAAATGCTGGACATTCTGAAACAACATGTACAGTCAGAGGAATGCAGACCATCACCCTGTATTTGGTGTTACATTAAGTACCCCAAGCACATATTAATTATAGCACACAGCCAGGGAATGCCATGGACAATGTTGGGAATTGCTGTACTTTGGAAACAAGTGCAGCTGCAAATGTTTGTTCATAGGTTCATAGGTTCATAGGTGTGTACTAGGCTAATGGCCCTGGAGCCTTTACAAGCCTAGCCCATATAAGTGCCCTGGCATCATGCCGCTTGACGTTAGTTCCCAGTGCCTCTATCAAGTAGAGCCACTGGAGTGATCCCCAGGGTGAATTTTCTATTACCCATCCACTCATCAAGATTTTTCTTGAAGAGGGACAGCGAGGTGCTCTGCTTGACATGTATGGGAAGTCTATTCCAGAGCATGGGCAGTTTCTGGGTGAAGAACCTGTCCCTCCAGCATGTTCTGTTGATTGTGGTAATGAGGCTGAGGTCTCTGGAGTGTGTGGTGTGGAGGGATTGGGATTTCTTTAGATGTAGCATTTCTAACAGAGCTGGGTCAGACATGGCTATGTAAGTCAAGCAGAGATCACCTCTAAGTAGGTGATATGAGACAGAGAATAGCTAGAGTCTTTTGACTCTGTCCATGTGGAACATGTGTTTAATGCCTAGGATCCTCTTTGTGAGGTACTTCTGTGGCCTCTCTAGCTGTTGCAGGTGTCTAGTGGGGTACATGCCAAATGGGGCATTATACTCAATGATTGGTCTAATGAGGGAAGAGTAGAGAGAGATGATGACCTCTTTCCTCCTGGATGCAAAGCCCTTAGTAATGAGATGTGCCATAAAGAAGGACTTTTTAACCACAGTGGCAATGTGGTGGTTGAAGGAGAGGTTGCTGTCAACCTGCATCCCCAGATCTCTTATAACGCCTTCAGTGTTCAGTGGGCTCCCATCGATGTGGTAATTAGTGGGAACTTTTAGTTATGTACTTACCATAACTTTAGATGTATGGGATCCATCTCGCCTACATTCTCTACAGATGGGTTCGGAGCCGATCCTCGGCTCTGACTCGGCTGCTATACAATAGAACGCAGTCTCTTATTGGCTGAGTTACCTCATATCCCAGGATGCACCACTACCACTTCCCCAGATCTTGTTTGTCCACACTCATGCTCACAGAAACATACTATTGTTATAACATTCTCAGGTCTTTCAAGAGAGGAAAGAAGTTCAATTTCGGATCGTCCGGTCTCTCCTGGTGTACGAGGCAGGGGGAAGGAGGGTGGGTTATTAGGAATGTAGGCGAGATGGATCCCATACATCTAAAGTTATGGTAAGTACATAACTAAAAGATGTAATGTGATCCTATCTCGCCTACATTTTCTACAGATGGGACAGCGTCCCTAGCACCTAATTCCTGGGTGGCTCACTGGAAAACACTCCTGAGAACTGTTGAACCGTAGGAAGCTCGACCCCTGGATGCCACATCTAATTTGTAATGAGAAATAAAGGTGTGCGAAGATGACCACGTAGCAGCCGCACAAATGTCACTAATAGAGAGCTTGGAATGAAAGGCCGCTGAAGTGGCCATAGCCCTAGTAGAATGAGCTTTCACTGGAGCTATAAGTTCCTTATTTGAGATGAGATAAATATGATTGATACAGTCCCTGATCCACTTGGCAATAGTGACTTTTGTGACGGCTTTGCCTAATCTACTATCCAAAAAGGACACAAACAGTTGATCTGATTTTCGTGCTTTGTGTGTCCTATCCAAATAGAAACGCAATTGTCTGTGTACATCCAAGCTGTGAAAAGTATATTCAGCCCTATTCGAATACTTAGGGAAGAAGACCGGTAGTTCTAGTGATTGTTGTAAACAAAAGTTAGAACAAACCTTTGGTATAAAAGATGGGTTTGGTCTAAGAGATACTCTATCTTTGTGAAATACCAAGTATGGTGGTTTGACACATAGGGCTTGAAGTTCTGAAACTGGTCTGGCTGATGTAATAGCAACTAGAAGGGCAGTCTTCCAAGAAAGGAATTTTAGATCACAGGTTGCTGCCTGCTCAAAGGGAAATGAGGTTAATGCACCTAATACCACGTTAAGGTCCCACGGAGGTGCAGGTTGAGATATAGGGTGTCGTAGAAGCCAAGCTCCTTTAATAAAGGCTTTGCACAACTTGTTGCTCATTAAAGGAGGTTCTACACTCTCATGAAAATTGGAAATAGCTGCCAATTGCACTTTGATGGTAGACACTGAGCAACCTTGGTTGAATAGGGAAGCTAAAAACTTCAGTACTTCTGACACCGAGGCTGTCATTGGGTCTAATCCTCGGAGTTGGGCCCAAATAGCAAACCTCTTCCATTTATTGCTATATATCTTTTTAGTAGAAGTCTTGTGGGCCGAAGACAAAATGTGCATGACTTCAGGGGTGAAAGAATGGCTCCTAACTATGGTTGGAAGAGGAGTAGCCAGGCTGCTAACTTCAATGAATGGAGGGACTGATGGAGCTGTCCTGACTGATGCGTCAAAAGGTCCGGAACTTGGTCCAGGAACCAAGGACCCTCCAATGCATATTTGTGAAGAAAGGGGAACCAGACTTGTCGAGGCCAGTATGGGGCGATTAGTATCATTTTGCTTCCCAAGCGAATCGCCTTCTGAATCACCTTGGGGAGAAGGGGAACTGGTGGAAAGGCATATAGCAGACCGGGGGGCCAAACGTGGACTAGAGCGTCCTTGGGGATCTCCCCCGGAACTGGGGTGAGAGTGAAGAAGTGCTGGCATTTCGCGTTGAGGGGACTTGCGAAGAGATCGCAACAAGGAACTCCCCATCTCGTGAAAATCTGCGCTACCACTCTGTCGTTCAAGGACCACTCGTGAGGGGAGAGAATAGTTCTGCTCAGTCTGTCGGCTATCACGTTGGATTTCCCTGGAATGTGCATTGCCACTAGGAAATGCTTGGTAGCAATCGCCCAATCCCATACTTTCATGGCTTCTCTGCAAAGGGGGTAGGACCTGGTCCCTCCTTGCTTGTTTAAGTACCAGACTACCGACATGTTGTCGGACTGAATGGCAATCGTACCCTGGGGGAGATGATCGTGCAGTGCTTGCAACACTAAAAGCACCTCCCTCATCTCCAGGATATTGATGTGGAGAAGACTCTCGTCGGAGTGCCACGTGCCTTGGACCGACCTGTCCAGGTAATGTCCCCCCCACCCTGTCTGGGAGGTGTCCGTAGTCAAAGTGGCAGAGGGGAGTGGGGGAACGAAGGGTCGCCCTAGATTCAGGTTGATGGAAAGAAGCCACCAACGAAGATCCTGTTTGCACGTGTCTGTGATCAATATGTGGTGACTGAGGGGAAGGTCTTGATAAGACCACTGGACTGATAGGAGCCACTGGAGTATCCTCATGTGTAACCTTGCTAAGGGGTCCAGAAGAATGGTGGCTGCCATGGAGCCCAACAGCTGTAGGACCATTCTCGCTGGAGCATGACGTCTGAGGAGCAATGCCTGAACCTGAAGCTGGAGCGTCGCTATCCTTTCCGCAGGGAGATAGACTCGCATCTGCCTTGAGTCTATTTCTGCACCAATAAACGGAATACGCTGAGATGGCAGCAATACAGATTTTGACCAATTGAAGGTGATTCCTAAGGAGTTGCCTAGCGTGATAGTGGCTGCTAGGTTTTCCAAGAGTAGATGCCTGGAGGTGGCAGTTAGGAGCCAGTCGTCTAGGTATGGAAACACCTGGAATCCTAGACTTCTCAGGTGAGCAGTCACCAATGCCAAACATTTGGTGAACACCCTGGGGGCTGTGGTGAGACCAAAGGGCAGTGCTCGGAACTGGAAATGACTGTCTCCTAGGCTGAAGCGTAAGTGTCTCCTCGATGCCTGATCTATCAGAATGTGATAGTAGGCGTCTTTGAGATCTATGGAGCACATCCAAACGCCTTTCTCCAAAAGCGGAAGAATGGATTGCAAAGTGGCCATCCGGAATTTGGACTTTTTCACAAATCGGTTTAGTTTGCTGAGATCCAAAATGGGTCTCAAGTCCCCGGTCTTTTTTGGTACCAAAAAGAATCTTGAGTAAGTCCCTGATCCGGCCTGGTCTGCGGGGACAGGTTGGATGACCCCTTTTTGAAGCAGCTTTGATATTTTGTTGGCTGCATGATCCCGTTGACTGGGTGGCGAGTCCGGGATTCTTTGGACTGGTGGAGGGGGTTGAGAAAAGGGAATGGTGTAACCTCTGGCGATGATTCGAAGCACCCATTGGTCCTGAGTAATATTTTCCCAGGCCTTTAGGTGTCTCGAAAAACGACCCTCGACTGGCTCCGGAGCTGCACAGTCGGGTACTCCTTCAGGGATGCTGGAAGGAGGAGGAGCCACGAAAGGACTCACAGTCTCCAGTGTTGCGGGGGCCTCTGCCGCCTCTGGGATGGCGTCTCCCTGAAAAATGCCCTCCTCCTCTGCCTCTAGAAGGGAATCGCTCTGCTGCGACGAGTAAGGCTTTTGAGACTTACGGAACCACATTTTCCCTCCTCTTCGAGCCTTGGGATAAGGTCTGAAGGGAGTGGAAAACCTGGCTCCTACGGCAGTTAAAGTCTTACCCTCCTGTTCACAGCGAGTCAATGTGTCCTTTACCTTGGGTCAAAACAGTGAGGACCCATCAAAGGGGGCGTCGGCAAAGGAAGACTTAAAGGCCTCTGCAAAGTGACACAGGCGTAGCCAGGCATATCTCCGTAGAGCAACACCTGTTCCAGCCGCTCTGCTCGCTCCTTCGGCCACATAAGAAATGAGCCTCATGGACGAGTTAGATAATGAAGACAGGGTAGCCAACTGGGAGTTAACCGTCTGGGCCAACTGCTCAGGTAAGTTACCGGAGAGGGTATCTGAAAGCTCCTTGATCAGATCCCTCTGTAGTCTGGTAAAATGTGTCAAGTAATTCATAGACCTTAATGTAAAGGCCGCTGAAGAAAGGGTACGCTTGCCGTACCGATTCATGCTCCTAGACTCTTTATTAGGAGGATGGACGGACGTCGAAGCCTCTGCCACATCTTGTTGGGTGGCAGATGCCACCACCATAGCATCTACAGCCACGCCCTTCGATAGAAAGTCCTTATCCGGGGGAGCCGAAAGGAATTTATTGGGGCGAGCTGGCACTGGTTCAACAGAATCCGGGTGTTCCCACGCCCTTCGAGAGATCAAATCCAGAAGCTCATCGAAGGGCGGAGACACCCAGAAGGCGGAGGGCTGAGCCCCGAAGGCCTTGAGGAAAACCGACTCCTCAGCAGAAGGGGGTTTGGACTGCCAGTCGCCTCGTTGCTTGAGGATCTCCAAGATGTCCGCAAAGGAGACATCTTCCGAGGATGACTTTGGGGACCCCTCCGCATCATCGAGGTCGGTATCCGAGGTGAGAGACTCATCAGGGGAGTCGACGTGTTTCCTCTTACACTGTTTCTTCCTGGGAGGTTCCTCCAAAAGCGTGTCGGAGGAACCTCCAGGAAGAAGGGAAGCCCCAATGGAGG